>NC_056741.1:654958124-654965624 GCF_019279795.1 Protopterus annectens | reverse complement strand
CTATATGGTAGCTTGGGGTTACCTTGTTTTTCCTGAAGGGTATGACTATACATTTTTTGGCATTTAACTTCAGGCCATGGCTCTGGCACCAGCTATCAGTTTCCGTGAGACCCCTCTGAAGGATATCTGTGTCCGATGTACTTTCCACTATGGCTCCCAGTTTGCAGTCATCTGCAAACTTTGTCAGCCATAGTCCTCCTATGTTAGCCTGTACTTCTGAGAATTAGATGCCGAACAACAGGGGGCCAAGGACTGAGCCCTGTGGGACACCACTTGTGACCGGCTTGGAGTCTGACATGGCGCCAGCTACTCTAACCCTGTGGGTTCTGTCCTTTAGCCAGTTTGCAACCCATCTTGTGACATATGGGTTTACATTTAAGCTGGTAAGTTTCTCTATAATACCCGAGTGGGGTATTGTGTCAAAAGCTTTTGCAAGGTCAAGGTAGGCTGTATGGACTGCCTTTCCCTCATCAATGGCCTTGGTGACTGTTTCAAAGAAGTCGACCAAGTTCAAAAGGCATGATCTGCCCTTGACAAAGCCAAACTGGGTCGGGTCCAATGTCTGCAAGTCCCCTATGTCTTTGTTTATGAGTTCCATTATGATCCTCTCCATAGCTTTGCAGACCAGGCTTGTTAAGCTTATGGGGCAATAATTACCAGGGTCCGTAGAGGCACCGCCTTTGTGGAGTGGGACCACAGTTGCCGTACGCCACTCCTTGAGCACGTATCCTGTGGTAAGGCTAAGATTAAACAGCTGCCTTATGTGCAGGTTTAGTTCCTCATTGAGTTCGTGTAGCACACAGCCGGGGACACCATCCGGTCCCATTGATGTTGTGTTTTTAGCTTTAGAGAGAGCAGCTTTCACCTGCGCATTAGAGATGTCTGGGAGGCTGCACTCCGCTGGGATAGTTATCTCTCCTTTTGGGGGGGAGAGGGGGGTGAAGTTTGTACTGAACCTGTCTGCCAGTATGTTGGCAATGTCTGTGGGTTCAGTGATTTTTGTATCATTTTGGACTAATTCTGAGCATATCTGGGAGTTTCCACCCAGGTTTCTAACATAACTGAAGAAGGCCTTATGATTGTCTTTTGAATCTATGGCAATTTTTCTCTCAAAGTTGGCCTTGGATGATTTTATGAGTGCTCGTATTTTTTTACTAATAATGATCAGGGGTGACTTCCCTTTTATGGATTTTGCTCTATCATGTAACAGCTTTCTCCTCTTATTGTAAAGTTTGTTTATGGCTGGGGTCCACCAGACTGGAAGTTTGCCCTTGGTGGAAAGAGTCTTGGTTTTATTAGGGATTGCCTGATCCATGCAGTCCTGGAGGTGTTCATAGAAGGCATTTGTAAGGGCTTCTGCAGCTTGGGTTGTGGTTTCCACTGGCTCGGGGGCCTTGAAGGATACCACACCAGTCTTGAGTAGTGTAAAGTTTGCTTTAGAGAAGTTCTTCACTGTGGTCTTTTTTGTTTGGGGTGGGGGCGGGATGTGGATATCCAGTGAGATTAGTTTATGATCTGATCTCACCAATGAGGGATATACTTCCGGTGTGGAGCATTTTGTCCCCATGTTTGTGATGATGAGATCTAGTATATTTTCTCCTCTTGTGGGAACGGTGACTAGTTGTTCCATGGCATTTGAATTTATGAACTCCAGGAACCTTTGGGCTAGAAAGTTTGGGATTGAGTAATGTTCCCAGTCTATATTCAGGTAGTTGAAGTCACCCAATATAATGGTGTTTGGAGATACTTTTATACCCTCCAGTGTCTTCAAGAAGGCTGTGTGGGGTTCCTGAGTTTGAGAGGGTGGCCTGTAGCATGCTACAAATTGTAGAGCAGTTTTGCCTATGGTTAATTGCACCTGGATGGTTTCCAATGCTTTGTGCGTTGCCACCAACCTGGAGGTGTGGGTATCCTTGATGAATATGGATACACCCCCTCCTTTTGTGGTGTGGTCCAGGTTTTGGGGCCGGAATGCATGATATGAGGTAAAACCTGATAGTGCCGGGGTGCTCTTAGTAGCCTTGAACCAGGTTTCAGTCACAGCACAGACATCGATGTTCTCCATACTGAGAAGGGCCTCGAGTGCGTGCATTTTGAGATTTAGACTTCTGGCATTGAGCAGCATATATATATATATATATATATATATATATATATATATATATATATATATATATATATATATATATATCTATATATATATATATATATATATATATATATATATATATATATATATATATATATATATATATATATATATATATATATATGTATATTTATATATATGTGTGTGTGTGTGTCTGTAAAGCAATGCATACCCCATGCAAATGCACTTACACACGCTTACTGGTGTTTGTATATGCTTAAACCTGCTTACCAGTGCCTTATTCATTATGACACTGACACTTCATTCCAGTTCACTTTTAATTGTTATTTTGCAGGTTATACAGCGGACAGATGTCGAAATATGTTCATGTACAGATTACCGACGGTAAATGGTATGTGATGCAGTGGGATTCGGAACGGGAATGTCTGTTCGTTAGGTGGTTGCTCTAACCAATACACTATTTCTGTGCTGCTTCATTTGCATATATACCCATATACCCATGACTCCTGGTTCCCAAACACCCACCCCAACGCCTCCCTAACACTGCAGTCATCCATTCTTCAGTCAGATTTGCAGTGTATCCACACCACTACACATTGGCCACTCCCTACTCCTGTAGACCCATCCCATCGGCTGACTCACTCCAAGTATCCTCAAAACTCTCAAACATTTAGTCCACAAACATTGGTGACATGAGCGGCCAAAAGGACACTATTCGCAGTTTTTGGGTTGTCCCACATGAGACACGCATGTCTTTATGTCAATATTAGACTCTATACTGCATTACATCCTTACTCCCATTAACATGACACTACAATAAATTAATAAGTATGACTATGTGGTAACACACACATTACACATGAGAGTCTAATTATGTATGTGTTCGGCGTATTTCTTTTACAAACAGACCTGTTTAGTAATTGGCATTGCCGTAGCAGGCAGATCACAGGAAGGATTCCATGTGTGAGAAAGTCCACACATTTGATGTTTTCAGCACAGCACTGACTTCGGACATTGTACATACTTCTGCATTTTAGCAGTTTTGTCCCTTCCCTCTTGTGCACAACCTATTATTCTATCTCATGTCGAGTTTTGTAAGGGCACATTCATGTTTTTTTTTTCTGCAAATAGAATGAATGTGTTACAGAGAATGTACTTCTACATATAGATGTCTGCATGTGTGTAGCCTATATACTTATAACAAACTCACTGACCTCCACGAAGCGGTCCAGTTAGAACCAGCCCATCCAACCCTGGCACGCCTGGATCCATAATTTCATACCCATAGTTCCTCCACCCCACCTGAGTTCAAATTACACACATACCATCCATTGTCCAGTTGCTGTTGCAGCCATGACACACCTCCACACATTGCCCTCTCCTGAGCATTAGGGGCCCTACACTTATGTTGTCCCAACCCATGTATTCTCAGGCTCTCCCACCATTTAGTCCTCTCCCCTCTGATAGTAAAGTAGACTTAGCAGATCGACAGTGTTACTCCCACTGGTAATATCCTGCCTGTGGTGTGAGTAGCAGTGCTTTGCTCACTCCTACCCAGCTTGATATGACATACGCTGACAGCACTATATAATACTGGGGTTGCTGTTGATTCCCTTCTCATTCCTTTTGTATGCTTTATTGTTACGTCATTCATTCTTCATATATATATATATATATATATATATATATATATATATATATATATATCTGTACATATTTATATACATTTCCTATGCTGGGCACTGCTTAGACCCGCGCAAGCGCACTCAGACTTGCTTACTGGTACTTATATATGTTTACTGCTGCTTATTTGTGCTTACACCTGCTTTCTAGTGCCTTATTCAGTATGACAGTGCTACTTTGATTGAGTGACATTTAGTTAAACATCTCATGCGGTACTCTGTGTCGGTTTTACAGCAAAATGGCATTCATTCCACATGGAAAATGATATGTGCTATTGTTGGGCTCGAACTGTGAATGCCTGTTTGTTAGGCGGATGCTCTAAACACTACACTATTGACGTTTATGTTGATTCCGCATGTTTTTCTCTATTTGAATGATTTTGACGTGTAAGCTACGCACGGCGGAGGGCAGCGACATGCAAACATGCTGCACTTTGCTTGCACCTTCGATATTGCAGCAATACAAATGTATAATAGGGACATGGGGAATCTAATTGTAAAAGTTCTAGGGACGGGGCTCAACATTCCACTATGTGCTTGTGTGTTTACTACTTCGATTTTATTTCACTGTTCGTGGACACTCTTGTATGCTTAGCATATATTTCGGTATCCACGGACACTGAATTACTATTAGAGGCGGGCTGTAATAGTAAGCATAGTAGGTTGTGCAACTCTCGGGGCATGTTTACAACTCCATAGAGCACTTGTACACGCCGCCTGCACTCACACACGTTTCCTTTGCATGTCGAGGGTGCGGCGGCGCACCCTCATACATATTCATATGGTGCTGCTGCACCATCTGTACTGAGGACGCTCGGCTCAAGGCTAAAACCGTCCTTGCAGTGAGCTTCTTGAATCCCTTGGAATGTAAGCAAAACAATTATAAATGATTCTAGCCAAGACCACATATTATATTATCTTTAAGAAAAAACTAAAAGTCTACTATCATAATAATTCTAAAATAATAATCACATATGTCTACAATAATTCTAAAATAATAGCCACATTTCTTTGTCAAATTTCTCAGTGCACTAGGCTATAAATTTCTATTGCCACTGTAGCTGTATTCAGATGACTGTTGATTTGAAAATCTGCTTTCTTTTAGTTGGTGCATCAAAAAAATTGAACCTCTGTAATAAAACAGAAGCTGCCATTATTTTGCACTAGGCACTTACTACCAAAGCAAAGCCCTTGGCCAGTCTTAAATTGTGCAGGTGATTTCCCTTTAGCTGTATGTTTTACAGTGTATGTGGAAACAGCGCTCTTTAATTATATCTGTCAGTTTGCAGTTGGTTGCCGTATGTTTACTTATTTACTTGGAAATATATGGGGAGTTTGAGCTTACTTTAAATTCTAACCAGAGGGATATTGAGCCTGACATATGAAAGAATAGCATACAGTTGTATACAGATTCTGTTTGATGGGGAAAATGTTGCCATATTGCATGATAGAGCATAAAGTTAAGTGTAAAATAAAGCAGTAGCAGTCTGTGATGTTAAACAAAATGATATCAGTCAGAAAACCAGATAGTTTTATGATTTCAGCTACTGTGGCAAAAAGTGCAATGGGAAGAGGGAAGCAAAACCATTTAGATGAACAAACATCCCATCCTGAATTTTGATTATTGGCACAGGTGTGTCTAAGCTAAGGAAGCATCATGAAAACCTAAGATTGGCAGTAGAAGAAATGCCACATGATACCTGAGGAAGGAGATAAAGATATGCTGAGGGAGGAACAAAGGAATTAAAATTTAGCTAGTATACATTATGATTTGTCACTTCTAACCATGCCCTCATTACACAAAGAATGAGATAGCAGTGAGCGTGTACCTTGAAGAGACAGTAGAAAGGTAATAATGAAGAGGGGTAGGGGCTGTGAAAAGAAAATGAGTAAATATTAAACATGGACAAAACCAAAGCATTGCATGAGTGATGAAACGAGTGTGTACCAAAGACGGAGAAAACCATTGCCTGAGTAATGAGCATTAGGACTCTTTCCACTGTAGGACAGCAGAAGTAGATGAGAAGGCTGCAGGAAAACTACTCTTGTTTGTTCAAAATGCAAGCCTGTGTTGTGCCTAACCTGCATGCCAAGCCATTTGACACCCACACCCCACTTACCTGGGTTCACAACCAGCAAAGTGAAATAGTGCATTGCCATGAAACTGCCTGTCTTCTGACTATGCACTACCATGAAACTGCCTAGTGTCTGACTATGCACTACCATGGACCTGCCTAGTGTCTGAGTGTGCACTATGTTTTGGTTCTGACGAAGATATTTGAAAACACAGTTTTTGGATTACAGCATTAAAAGTGTGCTTGGCTGGTTTGTTATTAAAGCCGTTTTTTTACCAACTTCGTTGTTCCAGGTCTTGGACCCTTATTTGGCTTCTCTAGAGTGAATTTTGTTTGGTTGTTGGTTTGTGTTTTTCGCTCTTCATCTCCTTTGTGGTTCATTGTTAAGTCTGAGTGTGCACTACCATGGAACTGCCTAGTGTCTGACTATGCACTGCCATGGAACTGCCTAGTGTCTGACTATGCACTGCCATGAAACTGCCTAGTGTCTGACTATGCACTGCTATGGACCTGCCTAGTGTCTGACTATGCACTACCATGAAACTGCCTAGTGTCTGACTATGCACTGCCATGGAACTGCCTAGTGTCTGACTATGCACTGCCATGAAACTGCCTAGTGTCTGACTATGCACTGCTATGGACCTGCCTAGTGTCTGACTATGCACTACCATGGATCTGCCTAGTGTCTTACTCTGCACTGCCATGGAACTGCCTAGCTTTTGACTGTCACCAGAAGTAGGAAAGTACTGTTTCCTGAGGTCTCACAGTCTGTATGAGTTAACAGAATGTGCCTATTATATCACTGACATAATAGCCTGAACACATAATTATCAAACTAAGGTCAAACATCTATTTTATCTTAAAGCTTATAAATGAACAGGGGAAAAATTAGTACCAGACAGCAGCAATAAATCCAGGAAGAGGTGACCCTCTGAAATAGCTTGTTCTGTTGTCTCAGTACATTTCTCTCTCTAATAGCATATTCCTGCCTCTTTCAAATGTCCTTCAAATACTAATTATGTAGAACTATCTGTACTACTGTGCCTGTGCATTTAAACACAGTAAAAAATTCAGTTTGATTTTAACAGTGGCACTCTGACCAGATGGAAATGATGTGTTATTGTAGATGTAAGAGTATTACTGTAACTAGGAACCCTGTAACATAAGTTTCTTCTTTGCTGTTTACCGCTCTTTTTTTTCTTTCAGATTAGATACCCACAGGCATGAAGTGGCCCACAAACAATCTAACTTGCTAAGCTTCTCCAGCTCTAGACTGGGTCACATTATATCAAAGCAGTTAGTCATTTGCTTCCAGTACACTATTTATTTATCTATTTTTCACTATAGAATAAAACATTATTATTACTTTTTTGTGCCATTGTATAAAAAAACTAAAAAGTATATAATCAGGATTACTACCAGTTTCATAGACTGCTTTGGTTGAAATTGAAGTATTTTTTGCATGAAAGAAAAAGGGAGCTTAGTTTAGGTGGAAGGGTTGGATCTTACACTGCTTGTTGCAGGTATGTAAATGTGGTGGTTTTGAAGGGTGGAGTTCATACTTTTTCTGTACTACAAAACTAATTAACTTTAGTCAAGTATTATGGACATAAAATTCATGCTTCCTTTTTTT